>NW_027263582.1:0-7186 GCF_044049455.1 Aspergillus lucknowensis | reverse complement strand
AAAAAAAAAAAAAGAAGAAAAGAAAAAAAGAAAAAAAAATAGAAAAAGAAAAGAAAAGAAATTAGGAATTCAGTGCAAGCAAACAAACCAGAATAAACCGGCCCCTCGTTCCTCTCCAAAATCCCCACCACGCTGTGTCCCTTCCTCCAGCACTCCAGCGCCGTCATTAACCCTCCCATACCGGCTCCCACAATCAAGACCTTAATCCCCGTCTCCGGGTGTCGAGAGGGAAGATTAGACGCAACCAATGCTGATCCGTTTCCATTTTCGTTTCCATTGCTGGGCGTGTTTGTTGTTGTGCTCGCCCAGCGCTCCGGGTCGAATTCGTGTTTGTCGCCCGCGACGTTGACGGCGAATTGAGGCTGTGTCATCTTTTTTTTTGGGGGGGTGGTCGGTAACTTAATTTAGACGAGCAAGCTTGGAACGTAACTGAGGAAGGAATAAGGCGTCTGGTGCGGTGAGGCTTTGGGAGTAAGATGGGGTGGTAAGGAACCCTTGAAGTAGGTAGGATCTGCGACCTTGAAGTAGCACCGGAGAACAGTGAGTGGGCTTCAGGTTGTTGGGGATGAGGGTGATATGATATGAGCGTGCTTCTTAGGTTAGGAGGGTCGGTAGCCTGTTGATTGAAGACACCTGCTGTCGGATATTATTCCGAGCGAACGATGCCGATTAAGCATTGGGAGAGATCATCGGGCTTCTTCGTTCGGGGTTGAGGGCATCGCCACTCTACCTGCTGAAGGATCGGTCCGCGGCCCGTCTTTCGGTATACGGGACATTGCAGATACAATAGACAGAAGCCGAAAGTAATCCTTCCTCGGACCATTTATTTCTTGATTTTCATTAATATCAGAGGTACTATAGGACAAGCGGGCGTTTGTTCATCGAAGCATAAAAAAGATGGCATGTATTGCGACAAGGCCGAGGAAAAACAGGCATCAACTCCGACGTAGCCTCTCAACAATCTCACCCGACAACCCACGTAATCGAGTTCGAAGGTCAGCAGCCAGCTGGACGGAAAGACGACCAGGTAAGACTGAGTCGTGCCCCATAGTGCCATTCACCCCACTGGTTGTTAAGTTGGTTAAACCATCTCGTTCAGCCTGATCTTTCAGCCGCTGAGAAAGCGTGTTCACTAGCCGTTGTACGCGATGCAGTTCGCTGAGGACGAGCTGCGCAGCCATGCGGCCCTGGTCTTCGCCTTCGAGTTGGTACCCACCGATTACTACCGGTGTTCTGTCCACGTTTTCCCGGCGTGCCTGTCGATTCTCGCCCAAAGGGGATTCGCGCGCCACAGCACCGTACCAAGCAATGACTTTCAGGACTGTGAGGGTAATGATCGTGAGTGTGTAGCAATCATGAGAGCAGTAACAGTCTAGAATATCGTTGATTTCTTTGATTGTTTCCGCGTTCTGAGTGATGATTTTTCGGATCGGTAGGGTTTCTGCGGAGGCCCCATCGCTCGGACTGGTGCTGGGGCAAGTGGCTGCGGAGTCTGGGAAGAGTTCTCGGAGAAGGACTAGTGAGCGGATAAAGCAAGAGCACTGCGTTGGACTTCCAGAACTATATCGCCCCGTCGAGGTGGGCGGAGAAGGGAGGTCGCTCAGCGAAACTAGCGGATCCAGCACGAAAGAAGGCTTTGGGATGTTGGTGTCAAGCGTAGAGATGTGGCCGTCGGGCTTAAGAAACGATGTGGGATCAGGGAAGCCATTGGAATCCCCGAAATTGACTTCAGCGCCCGCGAAGTAGTCAATATCAGGAACATCGAGCAATGAGAGCGAAACGGGAGATGAGAGGAAGGTATCGAGTTCGGGGTGATTGAAGGTGAGAGGGGTCGTAGCGGACGTCGCAGGGCCGGCAGATGAGAGAAGGCTCGGTACGCTTTCTGTATAGCTCGGTGTTCGCTGCTGGTGGTGATTTCCTCGGTAAATATCAAGATTCCGATCTTGTTGCAGGGCGTACTGTATGAGCTGCGTAGACGCTGCCATATAGTCCTTTTGATCATTCTCTTCATCAACAAAGTTTAGTTGCTGGTCTGGCTTGGAAGGGTTTCGGAGACTGCCTGCTCGGCGGCCCTGTTTGCGGCCTGCGCGCTTGCTGGCGAGATACTGGCATTCCGTGCCTCGTTTGGTACATCGTGCACATTTAGGTTTATCCTGGCTGCATTTCAACTTAGAGAGCGCGCAAGCGTGACAACTTCCGCGCAGTTTGACGACCTGGGGTTGTGTGGCGGAGGGTACATCGGGAGAGGTTAAAGTTGCCATCGTGGACACGAAGGGGCGATAATTGGAGGTTTACGGTGCAATGAACCGAGGGTCCTCAGGCTTAAAAGACGAAGCACGTCTGCATGAAGGATCCGAATGCTGGCGACAAAGCTTATGGCTGAAAATGAAGCCGATTACATCGACAGATAGGATACGATTGGTGCCTGCAATGCCATGTCTAGGGCGTGAGCTGATGCACAGCAGGTCTAGTGCGTTACCAACCAGACAGGGAAATTTCGCCAACCCACTTCCCGTGATTTCGCCGCGATATCAGCAACATCAGGGAGCCAGACCCGCCTCACGCAAGCGGAGCTGGAGTTTTGCCGCGAGGCTCGCGGACTTTCGCTCTCGGACGGAGTTTTCTTGGTTGCTATCTCCATCTATCTGACCGATAACTCCATCTCATCGAGAATATAAATTGAGTCTCACCCACTTTCTGGCCCCCAAAATCAGAACCCGGATGACGAATATCGCTGACTGGAGATGAGTATAGCGATTTCAGCTGAGGCAAAGTCGGGCCCGGATTAAATGGTTCCCCACCCCCCGGAGCCCGACAGCTTGTCGCTGTCCGAGGGAAATGGCCTTTGATGACTAAGAGGTTGGTAAGCATTGATGTGTAGTTGGGGATGTTTTGAGAGAGGATCGTGAAAGACGGCTCGGATAAGGTCGTTGGTGTGGCTGGTTGGGTTGACAGGAATACAAGTAAAACTTCAGAGCTGAAACAGATTCCTCCAATTGAAGCCGGGTACCGGCAGTTGGGCAAGGTTGGGCAGGGATCCATCGTGGAAGGCTGACGAAACTGCCACTTCCGCGGAAGCTGAAGCTGATTCAGCCACCGTCTCAACCTGTCACTGGCGAACCCTGACGCTAGGCCTCAAGGCGTTAGTCGATCATCTCTGATCTCCCTCGCCTTCACCTTAATTTGTTGTCACCTCAATTCACGGCTGGGCTCTTTTCAAGCATGGAGACAGGTGATGATTGAGAGAAAAGCTACGGTGAGATTCAGAATTACTAAGCGCGCTGAGGTAAGCAAGCAATCATCGAGATGAAAGCAGAAGGATCATCGAAGTTGCTAACTCGGAGGTCTATCTAGATATTTATACCTGCGAGCGAGCAATCAAAGGCCTTCACGATATCCCCTATTAGGAAAGAGTAATTGAATGAGTGAATTGAAATGAAGGAACGATTAAAGCAATATAGGCGACATTAGGAGGTGCTGGTGGAGCAATAACGCTGGCCGATCCTATGCAGTTGGAAGATTGAATTACTCCGTCACCGAGGTCGTTGACGGTCGACAAAATGGATCATTGCCTGCCTCTAAAAAATGGGCGAAAAATCTAGTTTGACCGTCCGCCAGAAATAGATAACTCATAGTATCGGATGTAAGTGCAAGGTAGGAAGAGAAAGCGAAGAGCTGCGTCGCGAGGCTTGTTGCTCTCAAGACTCATAACACTCCCACACCAAACCACCGCTTTGCGCCCCCTCGCATTTCGAATGCCACCTTCCCGTCCTCGGCCAGCTTTCGTAGCACTTCATCGAGAAAAGGCTCCAGCGCCTTCTTGCGAACCTCCTCGTCGATCCCGTCACCATGCACCAGAACCACCAATTCTTTGACGGTGACGCTGGCCTTCTTTCCCTGTCCGGTGCGTCTGGCCTCCTTGTTGAGTCGATCAAGTGTCATGAGGACCTGTTTCTCGCGTCTCATCTTCTGTGCCAGCTCCCCACCAATCTTCGCAGGGAGATTGGTGATCACGTCACCGTGCGCAGGGTAGCCGACAGCGCAGTTGTGCGATTTCAGCGTCCGGAGCATCTCCATATATACACCAAGTTCTTCTACCGCACTGGTTCCGTGACCCAAGACATTGTCCCCCGTAAACATCGCATTCTCCTCCTCCAAAATGAAGCACATGTGGTCGTGGGAATGCCCTGGCGCGTGCACGGCTCGGATAGTAGCGCCTTCTACTCGAAATACCTGGCCATCATCGATGGGCTGTTGGTTACGGCCGGGAGAGTTCTTGTATATGGCCTCGGCGAGGTTGGGGTAGAGGCGGAGCAGATCGGGGACTCCTCCAGTATGATCGCCATGCCAGTGTGAGAGAAACACATGCGAAAGAGAAATAGAGCGCTCGTTAAGGGTCGTCTCAATGATGTCTGCCCACTCTGGAATGCCTTGGCCGGTGTCGATAATCAGCCTCTGCGAACCTGTCCCGACAATGTAGGTGTTTGTTCCTTGCAATGTGAACTGAGTCAAGCTATCGTTAGCCCGACGATGGCTGGTGTGGCCGGCCTGAGGGCTGGTGCTCTTACCTTGCCAGGGTTCTGTCCTAGCACACGGATGACTCGGGGACTGAGCTGCTCAACATCCTCCAGATGAGGCAGGTGCTGCAGCTGAGCAGAAAGGTAGTCCTCAAAAGCGCAGATGTTGAGAGCTTTGTTAATCTGCCTGTATCCGCCTTTGTACTTCTGAGGCTGGGCCATTGTGTCTCAGCGATAGAGACTGAAAGTGGGTAATCGCAGGAGAAAACCAGAAGGCCCTTGGGAAATATCAAGCAGAGCTGAAACGACATGTGCCTTACACCACGCCCCCATCGGCATTGCCAGCAATGGGGCCGCCAGCCACATGCCGAGCAGGACCCCGACCGGGGACCTTGTTTTCCGAGTGCGAGTCTAGAGGAGTCATCGCCGAACGCCGCTCAGTTCCAAATTGGCCGAGTCTGATGCTTATCGCTTGGCAGTTGGATCTGGGTCTTCCGTAATCGCATTCCATCCCCCCTGGTGCAACAAAGTTTGCCCGGCTATTCACCACGGCCCTACATGTTCACTTCTGTGATCTCCCCTTGACGCCATCCCCCAACTGCCTCTCTCTCCTTCGGCCCCACCGGCCTGGTCTCGGTTATTCTTCCGCTTCGAGAGGACCATATCTTCGAGAACCTAATGTCCGCGCACACGCCACAATCTGATTCTCAACCACAGCAAACACCAAAGCATCTTATTTTGGCGAGATTTATTAATGAGTCTACACTTGCTGTCCGCGATGAAGTACGGCGACTCGCGACTTCATTGATAGCCCTCGTCTCGGCCTTTGAGACAGTTCTTTACCTTGTTGACCACCCCGATCTCCGCAAAGGCCCACTTATTGGTTCCACGGAGGGTGTGCTTCTCTGTGTTCTTGAGATAGCGCCCCTCCGAGGGTATTAACGTTGCGTCTTTCGGAGGACTTGTTCCGCCATTACGTAGGTATACATTCTGGCTAACACGGGCAGCTTAGTACTGCGAGAATACCCCTAACCGATTCGACTTACGTAGACTGCCCACGTACTTAGCTGGTCTGGGGATCAGGCTATTGCATACTTGTCTAGCTTGGCAATTATTCAGGTGTGTACCGCAAACCCATGGGGATAAGTTTCTAACTGACAGGTTTGGTGAGAGCCCGCTTGTACTTCACGATAGAACGGTGACACAGACATGGTTGTCGCCGGCGGTATGAACATTCTCACAAACTGTGATGCTTTTGTCGGACTCCCCAATGACCACTTCCATTCGAAGACGCCCGGTGTCTACAAGACGTGGGACGCCAATGCAGACGGGTATTGCCGAGAGGACGGCATGGGTTCGATCGTCATGAAGCGCCTTGAGGACACTGAAGCGGATAACGACAACATTTTCGGAATCATCAATGCGGCCACGACCGCGCCCTGTTGCGGCCACCTCGATAACCCACCCGCGCGCTGGGGCTCAAGCCTACCGTCGAGTTATGAGCCCCGCGTGTATTGGCCCCCTGGATGTCAGCTATGTGGAAGATGCATGGTTCTGGAACCCAGGCTCGTGATTCCGTTGAGATCACTTCAAGAACCGAGGTTTTTGTTCCAATCACGAAGCAGCGCAATGCTCAACAGCCACTTCATAGTGGTGCCGTCAAGGCTAAGGTTGGCCACGGAGGGGCTGCTGAAGGTGCTTCTGATTACCAGAGTAGCACGATTCCGCCCATGTTGGCATCAAAACTAGTCTCAATCCATTGTTCCCCAAGGATCTGGATAAACGGAACCTAAACTTTCCTTACCAAAAGGTACCATGGCCCCGCTTGGTGCAGGAGAAGCGCTATGCTGTGGTGAACAGGCTTTAGCGCGGCTGGCGAAAAGTCCACTGTATGCCCTGAAGAACCTCCGCTTAGGGAGGTAGAAAGCGTGCATTCCCGTGTGGCTCATGGGTCAGTGTGGCCGCGAAGAGCAAGGCGTCTTTCAAAATAAGAACCTCGAGCCGTTGATCGCCTATCTGGATGCAGATCCGGATACATCGCTAGACAGTCCAGCGGATAATTGAGGAGAAATTCAGTGGTTCAGCTGGCAAGGTAGTATGAAGCCCAATATGATGCAGCCGGCTTTCCTAGCTGCTGTGCATGGGCACAAGGTGAATGGATGTGGGGTGGTAACCCCAGTAGGTACGCCATATTCTACAGGGCGAGGCGGCTCAAGCGGTGGTTACCTTTTGAGTATCCGTCTGGAGTTTGAGTATATAGACTACAAATTGAATATACATGTCGGATCGGAGCCATCAGCGCCTGCATTCCACGGCAATCCGACATCAGGGCAATTCGAACTTCCGACATGTACAGTCGCTCTCCGGATATGTTGGATCGGGTCATTGGCAAGTACATAAAACGCAGCCCCAGTCCCGAGACAGGATGGCCCCAACATCCATTCAATCTATCAAACAGCCAAGTAACCAGCAAAAAATGTCTCTCCCCGACCCCTCCGCGCCGCCCTCATCAACAGAGGACAAACTCCTCTGCCTGACTATCCTCGGATACCGCAAGCCCGGGATGAGCGAGGAAGCGTACCGCCACCATATGACGCAGGTCTCAGCACCACTGACTAAGGACCTGATGGTGAAATATGGCATTTTACGATGGACTCAGGTCCCCCCCC